>NW_022204756.1:0-41033 GCF_008831285.2 Nymphaea colorata | reverse complement strand
ATCAGATTGATGAATCTGAGTGACATGATGTTCTAGAGCTTATTAAGGATCTATTTATGATTAAGTGAGTATAAAATCAGTTCTCTTGTATTCAGAAAAATCCCTCATCTGTGAAATCTTATTCACATTTTCCCTCAGTTTCCAATTCTATCCATTCTGGTAGTTTCAACTGGGGTATTTAGAAAGTGGGCATTTCGAGCTTAATCGGTTAACTATCTTCTTTTTTTAAATCTGTTTCTCGTATTCCTGAGTAAGTCTTTCATCGCTAAAGGGAAATGGCTCGTCTCTTGGGAAGATGTTTCCAGGATTGAGACTAAAGAGGTACTTTTGTGGATAATCCAGTATCTCCATGAAGTCGAATTCATCCTTTGGATTGTAGTGTCGGAGAAAGGCTTATCCCCTGCATACTGTTGCTGGTTGGCTTGCTGCTGTTGCTGCTTCTGTTGTTTCGCAGCAGTGTTGGGGATATTTTTAGTGCTGCTGAACATCTTGGGATACGCGTTCATCTCTTCGAATTAAATATATCAAAGAACTATATATTATATATAAAGGTAATTCAGTCGTACTTCTCGATTATCTTTACTGGTGGACGGCCATGCCACAATTTCCCACGTTTTATTCGAGGAGGCTCTTATATAGTGTCTTATTGAGGGTATTTAGGCGTGATAGGATTCCTGTGATTGTTGCTAAGTGTGCGTCCGCCGACATAGAATGTCCCTAGAATATCATTTTTTATCTGCTTATAAATTTACAACTTTTTCTGAGTTGGTTTTTTCTCCTCTAGCTTAGAAACGCGGCATCTGGATGCATCAATACTGTTGCGAAAGTTAGAGACGGTGAGGGACTTGAGTTCGTTGTATATTTGCTCCTTGTCATCAGTGAAATAGTATCTATCTCTTCGAGGGAGATATTCAGTTCTATTCATTTGATCAGGACTGACCTGTTGCCTCTCCCTTACTTCCTGTGTCTTATGTGGGAAGTGATTAAACAACTGTTGTGGAGGTTGGCGTGTGAGTGAATGCTCTAGAATTGTTTTTGCTTGCGTGATCGTGAATTTTTATCCTGAGTGATGGTGAGGCTTTGGTAGAGATTGTTGAGCTTAGAGATGCGCTGCTCGATATAGTTCGAATAATCACTGATGTCGTGTAGGGAAGATAATGCCAGATTTTCCCTCTCCTCCAGTCGGCTCATTTTATAGTTCTTATTTTATTACAATAATTGTGTATTGGCTGATAATCATCATGAACAGTTATCGGGGAGACCCACATCTCTTGGAGAAACGTTGGTGTTAAGTCCCATGAATTGACGAACGCCTTAATTGTCCTGAAGTCTCTGTGGACACGGGTGTAAACTCCTTGTTGCCAGCTTCCATTTTCGATGCAAGTGTAACCACAAACGTCGCTGCGGTGGGCCTTGCTGTAGGGCATACTCTTATTGCATTTCTGGCGGCATTCGGGGTGGCACATCTGGTGCAATCGGAGTGGCCGTCGGGGAAGCCATAGGCGCCGATTGATTCCATGAAAGTGTAGAAGAGAGGAGGAGCTTGATCTGCCAGTTGGCATCAGTTCTAGTGAACATTTGGATATTGAAGTTGCGGTGGCGGTCGACGTTCTTCTCCTTCACCAAAACTGAACCGGTATCACCCATATCTCTTGAGGAAGAGCCAGGGAATTGATCATCGTGGCAGTCCAACTGAATTGCATATCGCTCAGGAGGGATTGGCCATCCGCAAAGTGGGAACTCCTTGGGGTAGTCAGATTACCATATCTTACCTTGTTGATGTCCTCGTCAGAAAGGCCTTGTTGGCGCATAAGGTTGGCAAAGCTGGAGCCGAAGTTGTAAGGATTATCCTCGCACATGAGCAGTCCCTTTTCTCCACCGATGATGACCTCAAGGTAGGTAATGAAATCATCAGGGATACGGCCTCCGAGGTTAGCTTTGAACTTAGCGAAAATGGCTGCCAAGTTGGTCGGAGAAATGTGCTTAGCAGCATCAATTCTGAATCCTGAGAATCCCATGCCGAGGAGTGCGGTGAAGTAATCAGCGATTCTTTGTCTCACGTACTCAGTCTCAGTGTTGAGATCAGCCAAGTTGACGAGCCAACCGTAGTTGAGGATAAAGCCATCGGTCCAGGAGTTAAGAGAGCGAGCACAGTGGAAGTCATTGGGTCCATAGGCACAGCTGGCAGTTCCATGCCTGGTCTGTTGCCAGTCACGCGCCAGTTTTCAAAGGCAATCCTTGAGACCAGAAAGGTGATCCACCGCTGGAGTTCTTATTTCCCCAGTAATTTCCACCAGAGCAGTGAGTAGGGAACATTCGTTGCCGTTTCCACCATATGGTTGACAACTGCATCAGCATAAACACGCACACCCTTGTCACGGCAGGTGTTGATCATGTTTCTGAGCTGTTCAGGAGTTCCTTGTCTTGAGTGTAGCTTATAGCTGACTGGCTGATAGACCCAATACCAAGGGTTTAATTCACCATTTTATGGGTGTTCGAAATCCAAGATGGCTTCTGAGGGAGGGAAAACCTTCACTCCTAGGTAGCCAGCCTTGCCAATCATCTCGCATTCTTCTGCGATATCATCGTATGGCCAGCCGAACATCTCAATGATGGCTCCTTTCTGACCATTTTTGAAGTTAGAGGGCTGGTTGACGGTCGGATGGTTCCAGGTGAAATCGACATCATCAATCTTGAGAGTGGCCTTTTTGTCCCCTCCATCATAAGCCTCCACACGGACGGAAAGCAAGTTTTTGAAGCTATTTGAGACGAAGAAAGAGCTGGAGTCGGAAGGAGAATCACCAAAGAAATATTTCAGGGTGAGGGAGGAATATTGGGGATTGACGCGAGTGACGATGGTCACGTTGGCGCCTCCTGAGGTGTAGACGGTGCGGGCATATCCCACCAGAATGTTGTAGTCTTGGTAGGACTCTCTCCATAGAGGGTCTCCTCTGGGTGGTGTTGGAAGGCACGATTGGCCCATGAGGCATCATTGTCAGTCTGTTGTCCCCTGCATGCATTTTCATTGTCAAAGTTACTGCAAGAGTCAGTAAGTTGTTTGAAAGAGAAGGCTGAGACTGTGGCGGCGCACAGAAGCAGTGCCAACAGCATGAGTTTTTCTGTTGAGCGCATGGTATGTAATAAATCCTATGCAAATTATGCTATATACAGCGATTATTGCATCTAATGACCAAGGTCACCCAATACTTAAAACTGTTAAAATCGATGCATCACATTGTTGCTGTTTAGGAAGTCAACAAGATGGGAATCTATGTCAAACAGAGGGTCAGTAGGGAATAATTCATTAAAGTTGTAGATGGACTTGATCCGAAATTGGTTTAGAAACATCTTGCCGAAATGGAGGCTATACCCCATATAAATAAGCCAAAAGAGAATACTCCCATCAAAGATAAAATTTCGTTTGCTACTCCTGAACTTGAAAAGCTTGTAAAGGAGCTCGCATAAATCCATCAAAATTACCTCAATTAATATAGTCAACGCATACATAAGATCAAGCCACTTCCTGCTGAATAGCCAAGAGATTTTATCAATGGTCTGCTTGGTATAAGAGCTGAGATCTTTTTCGATCCAAAAAAGATTAGCCATGAGTATCAGAATGACTCTGCCACCTTAAAGTAAAAAATATTCCCAACTTTCTAGCAAGAAGGGTATATTAAAAGGCTAACCCCGCTTAATGGAGTACCATTATAGTGGAGAAAATTCGTTGATGTGCCAACCTCCCAGAAAAGATTGCTGTTATCTTACGGGCATCGCAAGGAAATTTAATTTTATCAAGAATCTCACGATATGCTGTAGGATTTGATCTATCCTGATCTATTAATCAATAACTACAAAGGAAAATCAGGCATCTTGGACCTTGCCAACAATTTTCATCAGCAAGCTGATTATTATGGGGCAATCATTACTTCTCTTACCATCCCTAAGATCTTGGTACCATCAATCTTTTCAAAGAGTAAATGCACAACTTTTAGCGAAGCCCTATCATTCTGCATAACTTTTTCCTTGGTTCTCAGGATTCATATTGGAAAATCCGCTTTTTATCAAAAGTATTCGTTTTAATAACACCTTTATTCGATAGATCTAATAATGGATTTATGGGACAATAAGGGCCTTCAAGTCAAGTCTATAATATGACCAATTCGATCCATCTCTGAAGGATAATTTTTATAGACTTTAAAGCGATATAGCCATGTCAAGAGACTTCTTCTCAATAGTTCCTTCGCTTCTTAAGTCCCGTAGGATGTTATACTAGGCACTGAGCTATTTGAGTGGCCTGAAAATATGATATCCAAGATCGATGAAGCAGTGGCAGAAGTGAGTGTGGCTGAATTAGCAGGAAGAAGGGCATCTGAAAAATTGAAAAATACAAAATTGGCGATTGAGTTCGCAGTTGATGAGGAACTATAGATACCTTTACTAATGCTGGAGAAGTTGATGTTGAGCATTAGAAGCGGTATAGAGTGGATGATATCTGACCGATAAGGCAGGGACCAAAATAATGTGCTCACTTCGGAATTGGATTTCTTTTATGACATGAAGTTATGTTGCTCCATAATCAAATTGCTATTCGTAAATGGAGAGTTAAGCATTCACTTAGAGTAAACCATCTAATTCCTATGGACACGGTTCTCACGTCTTTAGACTCTCGATGAACCGACCATCCAAAATGTGTTCCTTTTGGCAAATGTCACAATCAGATACAAATGTACATAGATTTTCAAGGAAAATGATGAGCTTGCCTACCAACTGCTAGTTCGCAGCATCGAAGCAATATATAAATAGGGATTTAGGCTCTAAAAAAAGCAGAAGTGACAAGCTTTCTGCAGTAAGAAGCCATTTTACTGCTAAATGACCCCCATAAGCAGCAGATTCTAAACTTAATCAAAGAAGCTTCCATGGCAAATCACCCAAATTGATATATACCCACTTTATAAAATGATATAGGCAGAATATGTTGAGGTAATTATCACTGCTCCCTTATTGAATTTTCAAATTCTACTTCAGGTTCGTGCAGCCACACCCTAAAGAGGAACTCATTCATGGTAAACCTGAAGGTGACTGGCTTCAGATGGCGTTCTTATTTATCCACGTTGTAATCTTCTCCCTTCACTACCACCGATACCCCTACGCTCTTCTGCAGGTACTTGCAAAGATCCAAGGACAGTTATAGCTGGATATCGTCAGCAGAAGAAAAGTTCCTGCTATGCGGGGCACGCATGATAGAAGGTAACTCTTCTGGGCAGGAGTTAGAGGAGGCTCGTCGATGAGGTTTACCTTGAAGTTGCGAGGAGGACTGCGTGAACTACGGTATTTCATGAAGATATAATGGCAGAACTATTATAACCAAAGACTTCATTCAAAAATATAAAATGCCATGATGTTTGATTAAGCATATCTGTTGTTATGTTTGAATTAGCTTATGAGTGAGCCGCGGTAATTGCGATAATTATAATCTGTTATGGAAAGATTGCAAGCTGAGAAAAAATTCAATCTTGAACCGATCAACTGTCCACAATGCAAGCAGGACCAACCAAATTATCGTTACTTGCTCCTCAATAATCAATAAATCCGCTGCTTTACTTGCGCCACTGCAACTCCGCAGCTGGTCGCATCCATTCAAACTCCCCTAAAGGACTACTATTACGATTTCATTCGTAGGCTGCCTCTTCCTGATTATAAGGTTCCTAAAGCCTGTCTCTAATCTTTAGCAAAGTTGCGTCTAAAAGCAAATGAACTGTTGGGCAATATAAAAGCCAAAATCAGTGCTTTTGAAAATTAGCTAGAAGATTTTTTGACACAAACTGAAGTGACATGCCAGAGCTACTTGGAGAAAGTGCAGCATGTAGAAGAGAGCAAAGTGTAGGACTGGCACCGTTGCCCACCCAAGCTGATTGAGCAAGAAAAGTTCATAATTAACATAAACAGAAGCACAAAATAGCATCCCGGATAGCAGGGTCTCTTTAGCACCTCCAGGTTCATATTCCCAGCATCGACCAAATTAAAAAGGAAGCTGCTTTCGTTGTTACCACCAGGATTTGTCCTAAAAACAGCATTACAGCTGCAGTTAATGCCCGCGGGAACCTCTTCCTCGGCGCTAATGACGGCCAAATGTTCTACTAGCACGATTTCCAGTATAAATCTATCCAGGCACATGACTCTCTCATACGAGCGCTTGAGCATGACGGACAATTTAGGCTGTTTTCAGGCAGCGATGACTACGCGATAAAGATGTGGGATATACGTGGAGAACAGCCACAGGTTCAGCGTGTCTTTGGAAGCTTAGAGGGGATACGTAGCTATCATCGCCAAATCACTTTGCTGGATGGGGGAAAGTTTCTTGCTTCCAGCCGAGGACAGTTTGACGGCTATCAGATAAGGGTATGGGACCTCTCCACTTTTGCAAATGTACGAACTATGGAAGGTCACGATGGCTACATCCGCAGCATGATCATAGACGGAAGAGGGCGCATCGTCAGTGTTTCATAGGACAGATATCTTAAAGTATGGGATCCTAAGACTTGCGAACTGATTCATTCCTTCTTTCACAGTGGCAAAATTCTTTTCCTTTTCGCCCACAACGCAACAAACAGCTACTGCATCGTCGATGACAAAAACAGAGTGTTTATTCTAGACCAGGACAGCCTATCAGTTTACCAAGGATTGAGCATAGGTAAAAAGGTAGTGAATGCCGGCGCTGCTACTTTTATCTACGTTCACATTGACCGATATATGATGATTTATTCGTGGGGTTTGGATCTTGAAGAGAAAGTTGATATGGGAAGTAGCTGGTCATCAACCAATATCATCGAAATGGGCAACGCACTCATCATCACAGATGTTCATGGAAATCTCCATGAAATACATCCTGTAATCCTAGCCAAGAATTGACACATACTAACTCATCGATTTATTGAAAATTGCGCCAATAACACTATATAAATCATTTGATGGTTTTAAGAAGTTGATCCTTAAGGGTTTTGAATTAGCTTACCACTTTTTAGCATCTATTTTTTAGGACTCCGATTTCTTGGCTTTTTGTATTAAAGTCTTTTAGAGTGTGAGTGCCAGATATTGTTTTCCAGTTGCTTAAAAGCTTGCCAATATCTCCTTCAACTCTAAGCACACTACTGCTGGTAGGCTCAGCGTAGGGACATGTGATGCTGTCTATTTCTTTCCAGAGCTGGCGATGCTTATCGATGATGACTCTTCTGTCGAAGGCTCTATTTTAGCTGAAGACAGCGTTGCTGACCTTACTAGTCAGCGTGTTTGCGATTTGGCGCTGCTCCATAAGTTGGCTCATCAGTTGCTGTGGATTTATAACTTCGCCTTCTGACTCGGCTTGAAGTTGCAAAATTTTCTGTCGGTACCGTTAGATGTGGACCTTGAATATCTGCTTTGTTGCCTACAGCTCATGTCCCTTCAATGGTGGCTACACATTGGTTGTTGATTCACAGAATGGAAAGGGATAAAAGCTGTTGAGATCACCTTCTGCTGGGTCAGTAAGAGCAATTTGTATCAGTCTTTCCTCCTTTGAATATTTCTAAATGTAGACAGCTCTCAGTGCCATCTCTGTTAGGACTCTCAGAAACTGAGTGACTGCCTAGCTTGTAGGGTCTCCTGCGATAGATGCCTTACTCAGAATGATATTCTTTGGAAGGCTTCCCTGTGATTCTAGGCGCTGGATGATCTTGAAGAACACTTTTTTAAACTCGATTTGCTAGTTAGCCGTCCGAGGCGGATACCACATCATTAGTTCTGATGCCTACTCTCCTCCGCATAGATGCTTTACGCAAAGTTGACAGATGAAGAAGAAAGCTTTTGAAGCGTTTGCAGTAGTGTTTTTAGGAAAAAGATCGTTTCTAATGCTGCACTCATATACTTCGTCTGTGACTCCTAGCAGCTTCAAGGCAATCCTGATACAATTTTCATTGGAAACGTTGGGAAATATGTAATTTTTAGTTGGTGCGGTGCTTGACTTGCCTTTGGGCTTGATTTACTCTTTGGTTGTTTTTTTCATATTTAAATGTGAAATGTTATAAACATCATTTGGTTAGTTTTGGAAGGTAGAAGATTGAACCTTCGCTTGTGGATGCTAAAAGGATATCGTTGCATGCGTGAATTTCCTCTACTGATACTTTTTCGCGATCTTTTTCATCTAAATATAGTTGTATAAGTACCTAGGACGCCAAGCTTGATGGTTTCTGCCTCCTATCCCACGATTGAGAAGACTTTGACCTTGCAATCAGACTGCCCAACAAAGATCTTCTTTCCTTGGACTAAAATTGACTTTCCTTTGCCTTTCAATTCTTTGGAACTTTCCAATTTCTCCATGCGGATATCGTAGATAAGCACTTCGTTCTTTCTTAACACGGCTAGACGAGTTTCATCGATGGTAGTGACTGAAATTGGGTCCTTGGTGAAGGGCTGCTTGAACTTGAGTTGCCGCTTGGGGTGTAAGAGTGTATCATAGACGTTGACAGATGTATTACTGAGAACTGCCAACACACTGGGTCGCATAAAACTGAAATCAACCACACCTGCCTTCTTCAAATTGAATACACAGGGGTTGAGGAATTTATTATCAAACACGTGAACTCCCAGATTTCCAGCAGTATCAGCCACTCCTATTCTCTGCCCCTTTGAATGCAAACGCACAATTTCCCCCACTTACGGACACTTAATACGGTCAAAATTCTTCAACGTTGAAAGGTGGGCGAGCTCAACATTCCCTTTTCCTCCAATCAGGAAGAAGGGCAAGAAGGGATGACATTAAATAGAGTTAAGCTAATTGTAGTCGAGATATGGTGGTTCCACCTGGCGTAGATACTCTTTTCCGCTAATTGGAGTAAAGCTGCGTGGAAAATTCTCATCCCTTCGTTCCTCCAAGATATGCGTTAATGCTCTTTGAATACTGGGAGGATATTTTCCTCGTTATATAGTGCGTGGATCAGTGCTGGAAAGGTTAGTATAGAACGAATCCTCAGTAACCAGTGCTAATGTATCTTTGTTTCTTTCACGATTAGCCAAATTCTAACAAAGCTCGAACTTTTTGAGTCCCTTTTTGAACATAACGATGCATTCAAGACCTCTTGAATCATACTGGTTGATTGTGAAGCTTCTTACTCCGTCGTTTCTGTTTCTAAATACCTCAATTCCCTGCAAATCCTGAGGACCTTCGATAACTCCTTATGTTGCCTTTTCATCAAAGTAGCCGTCGTGGGTAAGAGCAACAATATCATAAAAATTTACAAATTGTTCATCGAAAACTGATTTCAGAAGGTTAAGTTTGATCTTGGCTTGACTTCCTTCCCGAATAAGCGTCTTATACTCGAAGATGATATCATGGAAGGAATCAGCTGGAATCCAATTCTTAAGACAATGGCTAATATCTTTGCGAGCAGCCTCTATCTGTTCCTTAAGAGGCAATTCAGCCTTAATGAAATAGTTGAGCACTAATAATCGAAGCTGAAGGATAGCTGCTTCCTCTCTTGTGATCTGTAACTAGGTTCGTAGCACTTCTTCCTCCTCTACTTTACGCTTTACCGCTATGAAAGCATGCTAAAAGTGATCCATTTGCTTAACGGATTTTTACTTGCGTGCCTAATGGAAACGATCATATTAAGCCTTTAGCCTATTCCAAAATGCATCGCTGTCTTATGCTTATGTGATCGCTATCCAATTCCGTCTAGGAGAGAGACGATATCTTCATAACTTTGAAGCAGCAAAGCAGCAACCACCTTACTTATCGTAGAAAGTTGTCTCAGCTTTTTCATAGAACGTTGGAACTCATTTGTTTTATCACCCCATAAGGTTCCTTTAGCTTTAAGAAGATTCAGAACTTGCTAACTTTGATAACCCAGTCTCATCAATTATCCCAAGCTATGCTTTTTGATGTGCACCACAACACCTAGACTCACTGCTCCAGCAGCTGCTAAATATTATTCCCTAATTTTATGCAAAAAGTCTAACAACTCTGGCAATTTATTTGCATTGATTAGGCATTGTGCGAGCCCTACCTTGTCTTAGAGATTGGCAATTGTTTGCTCCATGGAGGAATCAACTTCTCCACTCAGTTTGTATTTTTCGTAATTGTAGCTCTAGAGTGCCTCTTGATGTGATTGATTTTAGATAAGGGCTAGTGATGGAAGGCCTTGGCGCATGTAGTATCTGATGACTGCATCTTTGAAGCTGTCAGGATCACCCTCCAGACTTACCTTCTCGGATTCTTATTATACTTTTGTTTAGGATTCCCCTCCGTAAAAATCAGCAAATATGTCTTGCGATGCCATCTTTTTGGCGTTTTGAGCATCAAGTTCCCTGCGGACACCCACAGAGTTACGTAGCCTTGTGGCGAATTGTGGCAAAATGGGATGGAAGGATGCCAATTCAGGAGCATAAGTCCAGTCTGCTGCCTCTGCGGTTTCAAAAAGAGCATTATAGCTCTTAATGTGCTGGCTGCTCAGCCTATAGGTAAGGTGTCTCATCCACATATCCCCCTTTCCCATCTCTCCAAACAGATAGGCGTTGTTGGCTTCTTTGAAGAAAAGCACAAAAGTGTAGGCGAGGCAAAGATCACGCAGTCGATCTACGCAGATCCTGATGCAATCATCAATCGCTCCTCCTAAAATGAAGAATGCCATTGCATGAAAGTACCTTTTCTTATCAATCAGGACGTAGGCATTCTTAACTGCAGCTGAGCGGTCCTTAGGCTGGTTGAAATCTCTTAGGAGAAAATTAGCAGCTGCATCATGTTCCTTGGAGTTCAAGCGATGGTTTTTGAAGAGAGTGGCAATCAGTGAGCGTTTTCCAACTAACAGGTACCAAAATAGAGAATCAAAAGGATCCTTGTGTGCCCGATATTCGTTAGCAGCAACTTCCTCAATAATTTTTCTCAATTCTTCCTTATTATCGTACCAGAAGGGTAGTCCATAGTTCCTTATCCATTCCCAGTTGACGGCTGCTGCCTTATCATTGCGCATTTCAGCCAAAGCTTACTCCTTGTTTAAGGAGTGGGATAGCAAAACCACATGCATGGAGTTTAGAGAACGAGGACGTAGATGTGTTCGCAGCAATAGCATTACGGATTGCGAAAAGTAATCAACGCTTTTTGAATTAGCGATAGAAACCGCGAGAGATGAGATAAGGGATTCAAAGATTAGAGGATTCTTTTCCTTTAACTGGATTTTCTCAGTATTTTCCAGGAGTTCTTCTGAGAATTTTTTCAAAAACGTCTACTCTTCTTGCAGCCTTTGTCCAGAGAATAAGCTGATACTGTCTTCTTTGACACTCCAATCGCAATCCGCAAGAAAATCAATGCTTAAAGTTTGATAAAGCTAGCTAATGGTCTGCTGATGGTGGAACCAGTCGTATATGCGATGCAAGACCTGAAAAGATAACTAAAAGCGATTGCTTTCGAAGAGAGCAAGAAGGAGCCGAGGATGGTGAGGAGGGTATATCTTTCTAAGATCAAGCTGCTTAGCTAATAAAGTTTCGGGAAGGGAGAAAGGATCAGTGGCAGTGTGCTGGTTTATTTTATTCCCTATACGTATCACTTGATTTCCTACCCAAAATGTAAGACTCTTTGGCTCCACCAGTTTTAAAGCATGAGCATGTGGACTGAAGCGTCGATAAAGCAAAGAATTGAGTCTTTTGAGCAGGACCAATTCATACCCACGCTCATCTTATACAAGCTGCAAAAAGAAGACATAATTTTTGAGAATCATCACCATTCCTCCTCCGAAAATAGAATTTAGATTATACTAATAGCTTTGGTTTTAGCAATCGAGCATTTTCAACAGCCTATTGAGCGAAAATGTAGCCATAACTTTGTCACATGTTCCTACTTTAATTTAAAGTGGAAGCTTCTATGCCCAAAGGCCGCCATTAAGACCAAAGCAGTAGTTAGGACTGGATTTTAGTGAACTGGCTGCCACTTTTTGGTTGTCTATCCTAAAGGTAAGAAGCATATATTGCTCTCCAATTTTATATAAGAGGGTGCGTTCGAAAGGATTAGCCTAAACAAGAACTGCTCTTTCGTTACGCAAGGCCACTCCGCATACACTTATGGCACCTTATGCCCATCTGTAAAATCGAATACCAGCAACTAAATACAGTAATCCTTGGGAATGACCTATGTATTGAACACGTTCTGGGTCAGCGTACTTAAAGGGGATTGGTTCACCGATGCGCTTGCCTTGCTTATGAACAAAGAAAGATTGATTATCCAAGCATAGCATTGTGCTTTCATCTAAGATAAATGCCTTTTAGCAGTCCACCTGGTCGATTATGCTAAGATTGCTCGCACCATGCAGCTTGAACAATTTCCATCTACTACGGTCTCTTGCTAAAACAGTATCATTGTGGCAGTATACTGAATTAATTTATGCTCCCAGCAAATCCTCATAGGCAGTATGCAGTTAAATTTTCAGACTAGATGAAAGAAGGAAGCAAAATAAGGAACGATTTTTTGTTTCGCAGACCAAGGCAAGCTTCCCTCCTTATCCCCACGCAGCTACTACTCTCCGCATGTTCACTTATTTATACTGAAGCCTCACTTTTCCGATTTATCTTATTTATGATTGCTAAGTCCGTCGCTATACGCCGGGCAGCTCGACCACTGCGCACTCACCCTTGCGACTTAGCAAGAGGAGTGTGCTAATTGACTGTCTGGCGGCGGGGATCGTGTTTGGGACAGCCACCCAAGCGAAATTCCGAGAAGTGAGCTGGTAAAAGTGATAAAGGTTAAATTGGCCACCACTAGCTTCTCTATGATAAAGTCTTAATTCTGAGTGCGTGAGTATGGTAAGAAGATGATCGGAAACGAATTCCCACTCCAGGATAGACTGAGTGAGTATGATTTCCTGGGATGGCTTAACGGAGGGGTCTCCAGTGTTCCAAAGGAACAGACTATTGTCGGGCGAGCGCACCTTCATGGCTAAGCAATCTCCACGAGGGGTGCTCTTGAGACACTCGATTTATTGTACAATATCTATTTCCCAGGCCTTTTCCACCATGGTGCCCCTTGAGTAAAATACGATGCAATGAGCCCCGTAGAGAACGATGGCGTTGTTGAGCAAAATTCCGCCATGAGGCTCCCAATCGATAAAGGCTTGCTGGCTGTTGACAAACTGAAGCGGTGCGAGGGCGGGCTTGAGGATGGTGAGCTAATTTTGATAGAGGACCAGCAGCTCTCTGGTGTCAGCGTTGAGGTATGAATGCGTGACGTTGATGTAGTACTTTTGGACGATTTGGAGGGCGGGAAAGGTGAGGAGGACAATCTTTTGCGCCTGTTGCCTCACCAAATAATGTTTCTTGTTAATCTCGATCACGTGATTCATGCTCATAGATTTATAATTATACCATCAGCCATCAACCTAAGACTACTGCACAATCACCCCTTTCTATTTTTCATATTTTTGCCCCTCTGGGGCACTCTGAATATAAGCTGATGATTACCGATACAATAAATGACTTATCAGAATCCCTCAATATAATCCTGCATAAATCTCCAAAAGATATATGCCTATAACAAATTTCCTATGTAAGACTCAAAGCAACCAAAGCCCTACTTCATTGAGCTCTTCAACGCCGCTGATCTGTCGCTCAAGAACAAGTTCAAGTTCGTCCTCGCTGCTGAAAAGGTGGCAGACCTCAAGGAACAAGTCAAACTCAAATTGATTGCCAAGAAATAATTGGAAGCTGATAGCGAAATCGCTGTTAAGGATAATGACGATTTCGAACTTGCCTCCGATGATGAGGTCAAAGACGTACTCGCTGACTGCAAGGTGAAGGTCTATCTGAAGGCCAAAGTCGTCCCTCCCGTCGTGGTGCCTCCACCTGCTGTTGTGCCAGTATCAGCACCGGTGGTGGCTGTTCCTGCTGTCCTCGATAACGAACTCGTTTTGAAAAGTTCGCTCTTGGATGTTTCAAATTTCACAGTCCCCATGATCGGAGCAGAAACAAAGCATCGCCTATTGATTCGCTGCCCTCAGTTACCCAAGACAGGACTTATCGAAGTGCCAATCTCTGAAAAAATCAGCTCTTTCTTTGACCTCAGCGAGACAATAGTCAAGGAGTTGGGTCTGCCAACAGACCTGAAAGCACTGCTTTACAACCGCAAGGGACAGCCATTCATCTACAACCTCGACCTCATGCACCTTCCCCTCCCTAAGCTAGATTTCTCAGAGTAGATGTGGGTGATTCTGACTGCTTCCCCTGCCACAATAGACACTGCTGTACCAAAACCAGAGCCTATCGTCAATCCCTGCAAAATATCCATCCACAGAGGCACTGAGAAGTACCAACTCGAAGTTGACCTCGACAACAGTCTTGACTCCCTCAGATCAAGAATCTTCGAACTGCTTAAGTATCATCCGCTCAACCAAATTTTGAAGTTCGGAGGCAAGCCTTTGATGAACTTTGCAGAGCCATTGAAAGCCTGTGGATTAGCAGCAGATTCAATTGTCTAGGTTGCATTCAAACTGGATAACAACCTCGTCCCCTGCACTTTCGCAGACAAGTTCTATTACAAGGATATCAAGCACGTGCGAGAACAATCTGATGAAGGAATTGCTGAGCTAAGATCCACCCTTCTCACCCTTTCTGCCCACCTCTCAGAAGACGACAAAATCAAACTGGTCGCTTACCTGCGCACCTTAACTGGCAACCTTCCCCTTGCCTACAATCTGAAGTGCCTCTTTGCCAACAATTTCGTCAGTCAGGTTCACAGGATCGCCATCGAAGAAGGCCTCCTCGCTTCACTTTCTGACTTCCTCAGAGGATGCACCCCTGCTCTTGACCAGCTCACCTGGAAAGAGTCATTCACTAAGTTTAGGGATTACCTAGGCTTCGTCCTTGAAGGAGCTTTAAAGCTTCCCATAACCGAATAGCTACGCGCAGAAGCCAAGTTTGTCGAAATCCAACGCAACTGCCACTTCACCCTAGGCCCCATTCGCGAGCCAAGATTCGTTAAGCTGGACAATGGAGACACTGTCTTAGTCGACAGAGAGGCTTTTGAATAGCAAATATTGAAAGGATTCACTTATCCCGCCCTAAAGGCGCCCAAGAAAGACCAACTATTCGCCCTGCCTGGACTTGAAGAGTTCTACATGCAGTTCTAATCAATCAAGTGGACAATGCGGCACTAACTCCCTCTTCTGGAGCGGTTTCCGACCTTAAAATGTTGCCATCACCATTCCTGCCTTTGGAGCTGTAGATCTCTACAGAAATAAACTTGAAGGTTATCCTGAATTAAAGTGCATCAACCTTTGGAGGTTAAGAATAAATCCTCAACTTACCTGCTTCTGAAGACCAAGGAAGGCAAATTGCGAGTGTTTGTGAGCAAAAACAAAGATATTGCACGTCCCTTTAACTTATTCGATGTGCTGACTGGCAATGAAGAGGCCGTCAACCTCGACCTTATGGGAGCTAATGTCCGTAGTGAAAACGTAGAAGAGGCGATTGACCTTACCAACCTCAAGCCCGTTATCACCCGTCCTCCCAAGGAAGCTATTGCAGTGTTGTTTGACGTATCTGGATCTATGGGTTGCCAATTCTTCAACGAGCCTGATCTCAAGCGAATTGGTGCAGTGAAGTCCTTCTTCGAGGCATTCGCCTTTCGAACCATCGCCTACAACATGTAGCACGTGGTTTCGCTCTTCTTCTTCGACCACACCATTGAGAATCACTGCGGTTTCACATAGGCAATTTACGATTTCAACCGTCTCATCGCGAAGGCAGCAGCTCGTGGCTCCACTCTCATGTACGACGCAGTAGTCACTGCTGCAGATGCGCTCAAAAAGTTCAAAATCAACTATCCCGACTGCTTGCTCAGAATTGTTGCCCTTACTGATGGAGAAGATACTGGATCGAAATACTCAGTCTAGGAGACCACTCGCATTCTTGTCGAGAATAAGATTGTGATTGACTCCTTTGCAGTTGGAGCCAACTGCGAGGGACTAAAGACTATCTCGATTGCCTCGGGTGGAAAATGCTATCTTACACGCAACTTGGAAGAAAGCTTGAAGCTGTTCGAGCAAGAAACTGTGCTTAGCGTCCGTGCTCGCAAGGCTGATGAAAGCATTGATAAACTTTCTATTGAGCAGCGCATCATCAAGGCTAAGCTGTTGCCCTTCGACCTTCCTAATACTGTTCACGAATTCAAAGTCCCTGAAGCTCAGGGCGGAGGTATTTCGGCGAAGGATATGGTTAAAAAGTTCCAAAACGAGGGAGAGGCTAAGAAGCTGTCAGGCAACAACAGTCTGAAGCGAATCGCTAAGGAAATTCAAAATTACAGCGATAATCCCCACCCGTTCGTGGCTATCTTCCCATGCGCTAACATTAATCTATGGAAGATTTTGCTCCTCGGTCCCAAGGAAACTCCCTATGAGAATGGTCTCTTCTTGCTCTATGCTCAATTCCCCGGAGACTATCCATTCAAGGCGCCAGAGGTGCGTTTTATCACTCCGATCTATCACTGTAACATGAATTCGCAAGGACGTATCTGCCACTCAGTCTTTGATCGAAACTACTCCCCTGCACTCACTTTCCGCCAGATCATCGACTGTGTCTACGGCCTCATCCTCACCCCAGAGCCTGAAGACCCACTTGATAACGTCATTGCTAGTTTCTACTTGAGTGACTACAACACATATCTCAAAAACGCAAAGGAGTTTACAAAGGCCAAGGCCTCCCTCGCCACCGAGGCGATCGTCGATGAGTTGTTTGGCAAGATAGTCGACGACTCTGAACGCAAGCAAAAGGAGAAGGAAATTGAAGAATGGGTCACATTAGCCAAGAGCTTCAACTGATTGATACTCCTTCCCTTATAACTTCATTTCTCATCTATTAGCCCACCCTTTATACCTATTAGCATATGCAGGCCTTTTGAATTACAATTATATCGCATTAAGATTATAAGTATATAGGATTAACCCAGAAAGCGAACTAAATGAAATCTGTGCAAAGTGGGCATCTCAAGAGGGCGTAGCTCCAACGGTAGAGCGTTGGACTCCAAATCCAACGGTTGCGGGTTCAAATCCCGTCGGCCTCATTTTTATTTTCTGACAAATCACTATTATCATTTTTTCAGTATCAAACTGGCAATAAATCATTCCTCATTAATCAAGTTCAATGCCCTTGCTTCTTCGGCTTCTGCTGACATGTTTTTTCCTCTGTGGAAATTGAGATTGCTGTTGATGAGGTCCTTCAAAGAAGGGTCTGCTTATTAACGCCTGGCAATAATCGACTGCTCGAATTCAAAAGCTCCCTTCCTCTTTCCTCTTGGCCAGTAGCTATCCAAGCTAAGCCTAGATTGTTTTTGATAGCGATAATACGCTGGTCGGCTTGTGGGAGGTAGATTTCAGCGATACTGAGAGCTTCCTCATAGAGAGGGATTGATTTTGCTTGCTGCTTGTGTGAGTCAAGATTAGTTGCAATATTGTTGAGGAAAGTGATATTTTCTTCAAAGTGCCGGCTTATACAAGCTCCAAAGATGTTTTTGGCCGATTTTAAGCACTCCTCGTATTCTCTTTTGCCGTATTTGGAGTAGAGAACGGCCAGCTCGGCATAGGAATGCGCCAACTCATCGAGGTCTTCTTGCTCAGGGGGCGACTTCACAACTAATTGATTAACAGTGATGCAGTGCTGTTCCTACAACAACTTGTCTTCAGGAGTCATGTTTGTTTCAGCAGGCTCTTCCTCATCAGTTTAATTGAGTTAGGGAGGAGGAATAGGAGCAGCATTGGGATTGTGATAATCATCATGTGGCTTCTTTGGAAAGAATAAAGCTCTCGCTATGTCGCGCAATCCTTTGTAGATGGGCCTAATAAGATAATTGGCGATTGGCTGGAAGAACCAGCGACATATGGCTTACGAGAGCCGAACAAGAAAGTTCCCCATTAAGTATAAGTATATAAATCAACGCAAGTACAATAAGATAATTAATAAATAAAATAAATCCGATCGAATTATGTTCCACCACTTTTATGATTAGGTGGTATTTTTTTCCAGTTATTTTAATTACACATGAAGGCTATGCTCGTCTTGCTCCTCCTTCTGGTTACCTTCACCCAACAGACAAGGTTCTCTCAATCCTTGACGCAGTGGAGCTTCCGCTACGAGGGCAGCAGTAGGGACTATCCAGCCACCATCCCATCTTCTTTGGCTTGGGATCTAATCGACAACAAAATCATCAGTAGCGACCCCTACTACCGCGATAACTTCCTTCAATTCTACCAGTATGAGACCAAAGATGCCTCTTACCGAACCTCATTCTCCATTCCCTCCAATATCCTCAACTCCAAACATCAATATCTTGTTTTCGAGGGATTGGACACCCATGCAGAGGTCTACCTCAACGGCTAAAAGATCCTCTCTGCTCACAATATGTTCCGAAGATACGAAGTGGAAGTCAAATTTAAGGGCGTCAATGATCTTGTGGTCAACTTCACCGCCAGTACCAAGTATGACCTTCAGCAGGAAAAAATCTTCAAGGATACATACGGATTCGGCCTGCCTCAAAATTATTCCTTCACAAGAAAGGCCGCATACCAATATGGATGGGACTGGGGACCACGTATCCTATCAGTTGGCATCTGGAAGGAAGTATTTGCAGTCCTTTACAACGATACAAGGATTGACAACCTCCGCTTCACACACAGCGCTATCAACAAGACTATCACCAGAATTAACTGCCAAGCCAGCTTAGATTTGAGCCATCTTGACCAATTGGCCTCATATAATCTCACTTTATCGGTCAAACGTAAATCAAACAGTCAAACTATTTTTGAAGAAGTCCTACCAATTAAGTCCACAACAACCACTTCTCTTAGCTTACCCTTCAATATCACCACCAACATTTGGGATCATATTTGGTGGACTTGGGATCTCGGCACTCCCAACCTCATCGTCGTTTCAGTTAAGCTAGTTAATCTTAACTCCTTAGAAACCTTCGAGAAGTCCATCACTACAGGTATTAGGACCATCAATGTTGTTCAAGAGTTCAGTAAGACTTACAACGGAACATCCTTCACTTTCAACCTGAATGGCTATGATGTCTTTATGCGAGGCGGCAATTACATCCCTCCAGAAATGTCGCTGGCTCGAACGAATAAAAGCACCTATGAGAAGATAACAAACTATGCGCTGTTTGGCAGATTCAACATGATCAGACTATGGGGTGGTGGACAGTTCGAAAAAGATGACTTCTATAATAGTATGGACGAGGCTGGCATTCTCATTTGGCATGATCTCATGTTTGCTTGTGCTCTTTACCCCAGCTCAAACTAAATTCTAGCCAATATTGAGGCAGAAATGAGAGATAATGTAAAAAGAATCAGACATCACCCATCTATGGGACTATGGAATGGCAACAATGAAGTCTGGATCGGATGGCAAGAGTGGGGCTGGAAAAAAGGATTGTCAGAGACTCAAAAGGCCCAAGTGGAGCAGATGTATAGCGATGTTTTCAAAGGAGTTTTGCCTAAAGTTCTCAAAGAATAGCACCCTGAAGTGTATTATTGGGAAACATCTCCTTCTGTTTCCTCATCTTCTACTAAAAATCTTGCTTCAGGAGACATCCATTTCTGGCGTGTTTGGGCTGCAGGCACTCCAATCGAAGAGTACGAAGAATATGTTGGGCGCTTTAACTCCGAATACGGAATGCAAGCGATGCCTGATATTTCATCTCTGCAGCGTTTTACTAAGCCTGAAGATTTATATTATCCGACAAGTAACGATAGCTACGTGATGAGGCTGCATGAGCGCCACCCTTATGGTCATGTTTTGCTGCCTGGCTACACTTTTAACTACTCTGGAGCAACTGG
Source organism: Nymphaea colorata (assembly GCF_008831285.2). NCBI lineage: Eukaryota > Viridiplantae > Streptophyta > Magnoliopsida > Nymphaeales > Nymphaeaceae > Nymphaea > Nymphaea colorata. The sequence goes on along the minus strand of NW_022204756.1, from coordinate 21,189 downwards.
AAACACGACTCTCATTTCATATTTCTCCCAGATAATGCAATCATATGCTTTGGAGATGGCTATCACCACTCTACGTCTGAATAAGCCTTACAACATGGGCAGCCTATACTGGCAGCTTAACGATGTCTGGCCAGTCACTTCTTGGGCAACTGTTGACTACTATGGCACATATAAGGCCGCTCATTATAAGGTCAGAAATGTCTATGAGCAACTCATGATCCACACAATACACGAAAAATCCACAGGAGACTATGTGACATATGTGGTAAACGACTACAATAGAACATTCAATTGCCATGCGACATTGGCCATCATCACCTTTGCAGGAGATGTCACGAAGGTCAAACACACGGTTGAAAAAGTAGTCAAACCTTTTGAACGCAACCTTATTCACCGATTCAACAAAACTGAATATGGAAACTTCACAAACAATGGCTTCCTAAGAATGGAGCTCAGAACGCTCGACAACTTCGTCAGCATCAATAACTACTTCTTTGTTCCAATGATAAATAGAACTAACGCCATGCCATAACTCACCTACCAGATCCAGGGAACCACTCTCACCATCTCAACAAAGAAAATTGCATCATATGTATGGATTTATCGCAAACTCAACGATAACTACCTTCCTCTACAACTTGCAGATAATTATTTCACCCTTGTACCTGGAGAGATCCGCACAGTCGATATCGGCAATACACCCCATGGCGAGATATACGTGACTTGCTACGAGATCGAATTCAACTCTGAAAAGAAGCGCAAAGCTGACAAAGAGAGCAAAAATTTGGTAGAAGAATGATGATGAGCAGTCGTAAATTATTATCATTGACGGACAACCACTTATGCGTTGCTCAAATACTCCTCCACTTGAATTTGCAACTCTTGTTATAATCTTTTCTCCTCCAAATCCCTTTGATGTTGCTCCCGCTTAGCCTCTTCTTGTTGGTGCTGCAAGTAGTTATCAACCTCGCGACTACTATCCCTGCTTTATCCATATTCCCATCTTTAGGGTATTTATTCCATCATTTTCTCCATGTACACCTTCTTGGGTGGATTGTAACGCCATTATCGGGCCAGTCTTTGCATGCTTTCCAAGCGAATTCTTCTACGCTCGTCTTATTACTCTTTTGTGGAGTAGAAGGTTGATATCTGAATCTCAGGGAATTTAGATTTTTTCCGCTTAGGCTTTTACTTCTCGGCCAGAGCATTTAAAGTTTCTTCAATAACGCTTTCTATAGTCTATTGCACTTTTGAAGGTTATTCAGCCTTCTCCTAAATATTATACATCTTCTTGATAGCGATTTCGTTTCTCTCCTCACTTTCTTTGTTCTTTTTCCTAGACTAGCTTGATTTCTTTTATTTCTTCAAATTTTCATGGGCAAGTAGTAAATAACTGGATCGAAACTCAGTTTCAGGATTGTAGATTTTGATCACTTATTTGTCTTATCTTTTGGTTGGTGAAAATTTAAATATCTTTGCCTTCGGTTAGAGTTATCTGCTTTTGTGGAGGATTGGTAACGCCACTCTTTGGCTTTCAGAATAATAATTGTTTGGTTCATTTACTTTGGCCTTTCGCTTGTCGAATTTCGTCATTGAGACAGCCTTTTCAAAATTAATCAGTCTTTGAGCTTGATGAGAGTCTTTTCCATATTTTTATTTCCATTTATCAACTTGAAGCGTTTCACTTTTGGATCTCCATTTGGTGCTTGTGAATGAAAATGGAGGCAACGCTTTCTGTTTCATGGCTCTCAGTTCCTGCTTTGCTTCTTCAGTAACTCCAATATCTTCTGAGGAACCTTCTCTCTCTTAAGTTTCAGCGTTGAAGCAATTTTCTTCGTTTTTGTGACGAATAACAGCGTTAGTTGAATTGAGCTGCAGACAGCACGGGCATTTACTTTTTTTCTGTTTCATTTCTGTACTGATAGTTTCGCGTTCAAATGCCTTGGATACTTCTGCCGGCTGATGGGAAGATTAAATGCAGTAAGGTTCTTCTGTTTCTGTGTAAATCTGTTGCTCATCATCACCCACAACTTACTTTTAATCACTATTTTGCTGTTTTGGGTTTGTTTGCGGTTGATCAATCGGCTACCGTTACAAGGAGATGATATTTTTTCTTTCACTCTAAAGTTTTTGATTCGACTGCGCATCAACGATGAGCTTTTGCTTGATAACCAGATCTAAGTAAATATCTTTTTCATCGTTGTAGAGGTTATTAGAACCGCCTCTTCGATGCAAAATTTAATTGTTCGTATGTGCCAAATCGAAGCTGGAGCGCTGCCCCTGCCTCAACTTCACCAATTGAAAAGGTTTTATGCCTGTCGAGCGTTGAATACCTTCTTCGCCCTCAGTCTCTCTGACCTCTTCGACAGCTTTGAAGACGTATTTATTGACTTCCTTCCGCTTGCTCCTCATTTATATTATTATTCCAGCAATAAAACGCGATTGCTCAATGCGAGATGATAAAAAATCATGAACTCATGCAAAACCGCCGGTCTTTATGGCCACTGGCCTGTTGCTAGATCCCTTAGAAGCCTATTTTATAAGAACCTCCCAACTTGGCACTTGCAGTTTCTTTCCGTAAAGCTCTTCCGCCCGCGTCTCCTTATAGGGATTGTTAGTCACAATATCGAATTCCTTTGCCTTTTCATCGAGAATCCGGCCGAAATGAACATGGTTCTTGACGATCTGATCATGCTTTGTCTCTTCTTAAAGGTTTCTCTTCTGGTATTCATCTAATACGACGTATTTTGTCTGATATCGTTTTTTGGCATTGGCGTTGCGTTAGTCCAGCATCTTAAGAGTGTCTGTAAGGGGCTTTGTGTAGTCAGCGATGAATGGTTCGCGATAGACGTAGGATGGTGGCAACGTTTTGTCTGCATCGCGTCCATGATCTTTCTCTTTGAGCACTCTTTCCTTCTGGAACTGTTCCTCCTGCTGTGAGTCATAGAAGTGGCCATAGACAGGGTCGTAGTTGTGCGTCTTCCAATACTTATCGTTAAGTTTTTGTGCCTAATTCTCAACTTCACTGCGTATGCGTTCTTCATGATTCTCATTATAGACATTCGAAACAATGTCGTATTCCTTTTTGTAATTCTCCAACAATTTTTTCTCTCTTTCAACTGGAAGTCTCATCTCCCTATTCTGAAAATAGTACTAAGGCATTTTCTGATTGTTAATGACATTGTAGGCATTGCGAATAGGGCCAAGTTTGCGTGCGGGTAGTTGTTAGACGTAGGGATCGTTTGATTTGAGGCTGACAATGTCGAAGTTTTTCTCGTATTTGAGGGTTTGCTTCTGCATGGCAAGGTGTTTACAAGGTGGTTGGCGAGTGACTTTGCGCGTTTATCGTCGGTGGTGATCCTGTGCCTGCGTTCGTCATCTTCGCGCTGGTAGGTCTGGAGTATGGGGTTGAATAGGCACTCCTTGGTCTTGATCTGCTCGTGGGTGACGTGCTGGACTGTGCTGGGAGTCTTGCCGAAGGGCTGTTTGGTTCGCTTGCCCTTCTCGTAGAGGTGCATGTCGGTCTTCCAGGCGTTGAGGCTCTGCTCGCTCTGGTCGAAGATCATCAGCAGTTGCAATAATAGTGATTTCTATGAATAGAGTAAGTAATCAGTTGGGCATAGCTGCATCCGAACTGCAGCACTGCCTCTAAAAGCACCGCTGGTACTGTTCTCGGGTCGGTTATGGCTCGCAGAACCAGCTATACTAAAGAATTTAATCGAAACTGGGCCGGTTGGCAGCGTTCGGTGATATCATCTTTATGAATAGCTCCTTGAAGCTGGTCGAAAGCTTGTCCTTCAATTTTGCCTCTATCTTCTCCCAGAAACTGTGGTGCTTCCTCTAGAGCAAAAGTCGGTAATGTGGGTCTGAAACCCGAGCATGTGTGAATGGATATTGCCCTGTCAACAAATAGAATATCAGGATTCCCAAACTATATACCTCTGATTTTTCAGTATACTCCACATGTTTGATAACCTACGGCGAGGCATACCGAACATCCCCAACAAAATTGTGAACTCTGTGCCTGCTGTCCATGGAGAGTCCGAAGTCCAAGAGAAGGGGCTAGAAGTGCTCATCGAGGAGGATGTTTTACGGCTTTATATCCCTATGAAACACATGTTGAGAGTTGAGATATCGCAGGGTAGCCACCAATTTCTTACCGAAATATCGAGCCACTTCTTCAGTAAAACGACCGTGCTTGCCCATCCACTCAAACAGGTCACCTTTTTCGATGAAAGGCATCGCAATGATGTGGGCTGTGGTTTCCTCCTCGCCCTCCCAGCGAAAGGGCACGTGGTCTGCGGTCTATGCGATGGGGACAAGTCCCCGCCAATCCAGCCTTTCTAGCACTGCGACTTCATTCTTGAAGGCTCTGAGCTGCGCTTCCCCGTGGCTGTAGACCTTGAGTGCGTAGTAGGTTTGATCCCTCTGCGAGAGGTAGATGCTGAGTGGTTGAATCATTACCAGGCTTGTCCGCCCATCTGGATCTTGCGGATCAGCGAATAACTGCCCGCATAGGAACACGTCTTTTGCGGGGAGGAGGAAAAGGTGTCCTCGTTGAAGAGTTTTTACTCTGAGAGCAGGGAGTCCATGGTGAGAAGAGTTAATAAAATATTTTTTTAAACAAATGAGTAACAATCGTTCTTGCAAGCCAACAGATAATAATTGTGCCTTTCTTCAACCTACTCATCGTTTTCAACCAGATACAGCCTAAAAGATTGAAAATTCACTTAGAGATTGTCCCCGTTTTTTATTTTATTAAAGCCAGTTAGAGTTTATACTGGAATCAAATGCAGTGCCACAAGCACTTATATCGGTTTCTCATTTTTGCTATTTTTTGCCACAGTTTTTTACGAAATATCATGAGTAAAGGGGGGCTTCACCAACCTTCTACCACCATACCGATGTTATTAGATTTCCTGTTAGGACGAAGCCCACAACTTTATTATTATATATGAGTAGCATATTATTAAAAAGGCCATTAATAGCCACCAGCCTAATGGGAATGACCATATGTCCTCTCCATATATAGGTGTGACAGTCCAGCAGATGTAATATTTAAATGAGAAAGAATTTTTTAAAAGCCATCAGTGATATCAAGAAGCAGAAGGACAAGGAGGCACACAAGGAAACAAAATAGGAGAAGGTCGAAAAAGAAGACAAGGAAGAGGAGAGTGAGGAGAAAGATGAGCAAACAAACGGAAAGGAAGATAAGCTGAAGTTGCTCGCCGACCTCAAGAAAAAAATCATCAAGGACTCCAAAGAGAACAACAAGTGGAAACATGACAAGTTCAAATAGACAACCAAGCAAGAGGTCGTCCCGAAGCCCAACATCACTCACGGCCAGCTCACAATAAAATTCACCGATTCGCCAGGCTATGCGAAGATATTCCCATTGATCAAGCACATAAAAATTTACGTGCGGGAAATCAGTGACAACTTCGTCACTTTTAACAACCAGTAGGCCTACTCGACAGCAGTATAGATATTTCGAAAGGCAGACCTGAAGTTCACTACTTAATGAGTTGGTTTGAATGATTGCCTGTGATTGTTTAGAATTAAATAATAGATGAAAGGGGGGAAGGGCGGAAAGGTGCTCTAAAAACCGCGGAGCCATAAACTGCTGGAGGGTGAGGCGGACAAACTGGTAACTAGTGTCTCATTTAGAAGGAAAAACTGGAAGACCTTCGCCAGCAGATCAAAGCCAAAAAGCACGAGAAGGAACTGAGTAAGACTATGCATTCAATGGGGTATCCCTCCAAAAAGGTCAACTCCAATACCACAGCTGCAACCATAGAGAGAGATGATCAAATGTTCAGGCTGGCGCTGACAGATATGAAAATGGAAGCGGTATAGCAGAAGTTAAAATAAAAGGGAATCACCAATCTCGAGCGATTGAGTGCCTGCACATAGCAAGACATCGACTAATGGAAGGATGTTCCTGTGGGATATAGGATCAAGCTGAAAAAATTCATCTAAAAACAAAAGGAAAAGATCACTCCCGCCTTCACACTCACTTCCAATGATTTTAGACAGGGTGAATCCAGAGAAAAGACAGAGATGGATATCTAATAAATCATCAAGAATAGGAAAGCTGAACAAAAATTTGTGCCTTTGACGAGAAAAAACGAAGAAGATGTAGAGGAGCCTGAGCTTGAAGAAGAAGATCAGGAAAAAATGATGTTGTCCATTCTGGAAGTGATTAGCCTCAAACAACGTCCAAGCTGCCTCAGAAAAGAGGAAAAGAAGAAAAAGAGGGATAGGAAAGTTAACTGGAGTGATTCGGTTGAAGAAATGGAAAAGCATCATAAAATAAAAGACTATCCCAAAGAATCCATCTCAAAGAGCCTTTTCCACCTTCAACCAACTGAAAAATAGACATAAGTGGATAAGAAACCATCACAAGCCTTTGATACCTAGAAGCCTCCAGACTATAAGTACTGTTGGAGCTGTTTGAAAAGAATAAAAAGCCACCCTTAGGCCATGAGTGAACGTTGTTTTTGCAGTTAATCCTGCCAGATCAACTACTAAATGACCATCAACCCAGTTGACCTCTTCCAAAAAATGGTTTAAACTGAAGACAAGTACAACAGATACGTAAATTCCTAGAAACTTAAGCCCGAGGAAGAAGAAATTGATCTCATATTTTAATGAATAAATAGTCCTTATACAGAAAACCCCAAACCATGGTCCAAATCTAGAATAATAAAGAGATAATCATTTATTCTGTGCCGATTCAGCTCTTAGGTACTTTCTCTCCAGGTCATTGATCATCACGGGCAAGGTAAAGGTGGTGGGGACCTTGTATACTCCGCTATTGCCGCTAACAACAGCAGATATGTCATATGATTTCACATTCAGATAGAGGGAGTCAACCACATTGATAGTGCTGCCACTGTAACCGGTAGCTAAGACCCAGTGCTGCCCCTTGTTCACGTTGATGATGACAAGGTATCCAACGTCAAGGTTCATCCTCAGGAGGGAGTTAGGGATCTTGCCCTCGAACAGAACTCCGAAGCTATTGATAGAAGCCCACACGAAATCATCCTTATTGACATATCCCTTGTTGTTCTTGAGCCAGGTATTGAGTGTGGAGGGGTTTTGGTTGACTCCGACGCCGGAGAGTCCGATGGCTGCTGCTGATACGAGCGCTCCAACTTGGCAAATGGTATTGGTGGAGGTTCCTAACTTCTAATCCTTCCACTTTGGGTCGCACTGGTTGTACTGTGGATAGTCCCGCGATAAAGCCAAGAAGCAGACCAACAGCACGCAGAGCAGCTTGAGCATGGTTATAAAACTATTTACAACACAAGCTCATTTTAAAAAGCATTAATCCCTCGAAGTGCAACTGCTCACCTTTAAAACTTCCATGATGAGATATACTCATCACCCATGCCCCATTATGTCAAAACTTGTATCCACACTTTTACGATTTTTTAATTTTTGAAGATGGCATTTTAACGAAATTAATATGATTGAAGATAAGAATTGTTAGCAAAATAATTGAAGATTTAGGAAGAAAAATGGGATGCAGTCTTTTATTGAATGCGGATTAATCGATAAATGAGACTTCTTATTGCACTTTTAATAAAAAAATGAAATATGGCCAAGAGAAATCAAGAACATGCAAATAAAAAGCTAATTGAGCCATTTATGGCCACCTTATGATCATAGTTATGCTCATCAGAATTTCATAACAATTTATCATAAATTTAGAACATTGAAGATGAGGATCTCACCCAACCAACATCATTTTTTTGATACTCGATCCTTATACTTCTTCTTTATTTTGTATCTGCGGATTTTGGTGATCCCATCGAAATCAAAATTAATTATTACATAAAATGCACCAAGGACCAAAGTGTGGCTTTCTTTTCTGCAGCAAAGAGGATAAATCTTTAGAAGAGTAGGTTCAAGAAGAACTCAGCTCCAATTACTCGCAGGAAATGGCGCTGAAAACACAGAAGGCGAGTGAGCGGGAGCAGGCCCATTCTCCGCAGCCGAAGGAAATCTTCAGTTTCAAACACAATTGCTTTAGAAATATTCCAAACTCCGATAAACACCACGTGATCTAACCCAACTAGCCCAGAACCCTCCAAGAAACAGTCAATAATCTTCAGAACTGTAGAAGCAGCTCACGAAAACTACTGAGGTTTACACAGTCGCCACCAGCTGTCAACCATAGTCAGCGCTTCTTTTGCTCACCCCCGCCTAGGACAGATTTCAAGCTTTTGAGGATTAGCCAAAGTCCACAGGTCAAGACATCTACCATTTTTCCATCCTTTTCTTAGCAGCATCCCATAAAGGTGACCTTTAACAGTAGAAATGACGCATACTATAATAGCCACGCGGGAAGAAGCAGCAAAAATTCTGAACAGACTCATTACTCATTTCAAAAAAGTGATGTAAACCAGCCAACTACTCCAGCAACATCAAACTTGCCAAGAAGTCTAAGGTTTTCTAATTAAAACTAAAACGAGCTTTCTGATAAATGGTTCATCAAAACTGATAAATGCATTGCGAAAAAGCCATCCTTTGAAACCCCTGACGGAGGAGAAACTTAGAGAACTTTGATCGACTATCTCAACGAGGATGTTTCATTAATGAAAAAACAAGTGGAACACCATGCCTAACCATATAGGCATAACTTCACACCCTACAACGTAGCCAGCCAAGTGGTGCCAATTAACTCCATTCCTTTTAGAGAAGGGTGTCATCAAGCCCCAATGCTTAAAAACCACCACCATACAGTCATTATCCGGAACATGCCAGCGGGAAATTTCCACCCATGCAAGGTTCAAATTTGACTAGGATTAAATTTGATCTTCATTTTATTTTCATCAATTACACCCTATTAGTTAGCCTTAATTTTGATAAGTTAAGCCCAATCACTCCTGCATGATGATTGCGATGCCTTCCACTATTACCTCGCCAGTCTTGTCTTTGCAGACTGTTGTTATCTCGTATTTTCTCTTACCTAGATCCTTAATAACTTCAATTTCTCCCATAACTTTTTCGTCAAAGAGGATGTCCCGGTGAAACTTAACGGTCTGGCTGAGGTAGATGCTTAAGGGAAAGTTATTGCCGATGATGCGGGAGAACAAGCAACTGACAAAAAGCCGGTTGACTGCCTTGGAGGAAAGTTTTCGCTGATTTTGCTATGGGGGGTCGTCAGGTCTGGAGAGGATTAGATTGAATTGTTGGCAAGACTATAGAGTATAGGTGATTTCCTCAGTGTGCCTCCTGCCTACATGTGCAAAACTAAGGCGTTTGAGCAACTGCATCCAATTATAAGTTAACTATGCGAATCAAAGATTCGCATTGGAGTATGGAAGTATTAAAAGAAAAATCATATCAAGCCCTTTCATAATATCGCAATCCTTTTTCCGCGGAGAGCGCTTTCTGAGAAGTCGCCTATATGTATCGGTTGTTGTCGATTTTGCTCTTCTCCTTTATCTTGACCAAATTGTACGGCGCCATCTTCACATGCTGAAGATCCCGCATGTTGTTTATGTACTTTTCGGTTGCATTGATCTCCTTTAGATCGTCTTATCTGAACTCGCTGATGTTTGATATGTAGAGGCCTACCTTCACGAAGTCCTTCTGTCTCGAATTAGTCCCCATACGCTGATAAAACTTCCTCGCCTTTGCAGTCATGTTATTCTCATCCTTGAGTACCTCCTGTTCATAGCAATTTTGAGCCACTGCGAAATCAACCGCGCTTTCCCTTTTGCTCTCCATCATGTGAGCTCTTCTTGATTGCCGCGTCAAGAAGTTGCGATCGCCGGTTGTGCTGGATGCTTTGGCTGCAGTATAGGCCTTCCTGCTGCGTTGGCACTGACCAGTCATCGAGCACCTGGTGCGAAATCCATCAGCAGTGGAGGGGTATACTGTGATCTTTGGCTGTATCTTATTCGGATTTTTTTGGTAGAGTTGCCTCCAGTCGGTGAGGGAGCGTTTGGCTCGATGCTAGAGGTTTTTGGCAAATGGCTGGTCCTCGTCGCGGTAGAAGGGAGTGTAGGTAGCGCTGGATTTTTAGTTGATAAAGGATTGGATTTTCTCCGAGATGTTGGCCAAGCGGGTCACTCGTGCCTCGATCAATCCTTACTTCATGGCTGCAGTTTAAATAAAATTATTGGACTTGCAATGAAAACAAAAATCTACTTTCTCAAATCAATTGGGTTTATGCTTCATTGAGGATGAGCTGTATACTGTCGGTTGATGCAAAAATGGCTATTATTCTTAATCGAGCTCTCCTTGCTAACTATGCGATCGCTAAGGCTTCTGATATCCATCATTGATAATAGTGTCCTACTCCACAGGACTCTTAGACTATTACTTTTTTGACTGCTTTTCATCAGGCTTTTTTATAAAAAATAAATGCTTAGATAAAAATCTGGAAATACTATTGAATCCCCATTTACGCGTTTATGGAGGCTATTAAACGTTTTTATTTGAGTTTACTTATGAGCTGGGTTTTTATATCTTTTATTGCTTCACTTCAGTCATCGATTCGGCTGGCTATTTCTTTATTTATTCAGATGGCTTCCACTGCCTAGCCAATAATGCATTATAGGCTTGAACCAATTCCAATTGGGCCTTCCGACGTTTTTCTGCCTATTCCTCACGCCTCTTGATTATCGCAACTTGTATCTATACGCAGGCCTCATCGTATTTTCGGCGTTTTTACATGTTTAAACCAATAAATTTGGTCACCAGTTATTGCAAGTATTAAAGAGAAAACTGTCTGGGTAGTAGTGGGTTGGCCCGTATCTGCTAGAGAAGTTCCTAAAATTAGGATGCAGACTGTTTCTTCACTTCAGTCATAGAATTATCTACCTGTTTCTTCACTTCAGTTATCAAACCAGCTGGTTATTTCTTTATTTATTGAGATTGTTTCTACTGCTTAGCCAATAATGCATTAAAGGCTTAAACAATTTCCGATAGGGGCTTCCGACGTATTTTTCTCTTTTCCTCATGCCTGATGATTATCGCAACTTATATCTATACGCAGGCATCATCGTATTCTTGGCGTTCTTAGTTGCTTAAACCATTAAATTTGGTCCACAGTCCTTGCAAGTATTAAAGAGAAAACTGTCTGGGTAGTAGTGGGTTGGCCCGTATCTTCAAAAGAAGTTCCTAAAATTAGGATGTCGGCTGTTTCTTCACTTCAGTAATAGAATTATCTACCTGTTTTTCCACTCCAGCCATAAGATTAGCTGTCTATTTCTTCACTTCAGCCATCAAACCAGCTGGCTATTGCTTCACTTTAGCCATCAATTTGGTTGGCTATTTCTTTATTTTTTCAGATTCTTCCTGCTTCCTAACCAATGATTAAATAAAAGCTTAAATCATTTTTTTTTCAGCCTCCCGAATTTTCTTGTTCAGGTCCGAACGCAGAAATTTTATAGCAACTTAGATTTCTGTGTAAGCATCCTTAAGCTTATGGCGTGTTTCGATGCTTAAAGTATCAAACAGCTCAAGCAGTTTTTCTAAGAATTAAGGAGGAAGTTATCTGGCTATTTTTGGATCAGCTTTTATATCTTCGAGAAGCTCCTAATATTGGGATGGTTTGCTCATGACTGCACAATTAAATATGAAAATTTAGTTGTGTATAAATCGATGGCGCCATAGTATATAAGCTGTCTAAATATGTGTGAGTAATTAATGTTTTCAAAGTTGATGGTTGATTGATAAAAATAGATTTAACCAAAAATTTGACCGAGACTAAGATAGCTGATAGTATATTTCATCTTTTTGAATGATAAAATATGATGAATAAAGGTATAAATCATCTTTGCTTTTAGTGTGAGTCATCATTTGGATGAATGGCTATTCTTGTAGTGAGACAGAGTATCCCCAATGCTCCTCGATTTGCTTTCCTGTTTTATCAGTTCAATTTCCTTTAGGAAAGACTCATCTTATTCGCTAAGTCCCTTGCTGATATTTTTCATCTTTCTTTTCTTCATGCTCTCCCACACTCCCAGCAACTCCTGCTCCAAATCAGTAAGATCCGTCTTCATGATGTCCTTTAGCTCCACGATGTTGGCCACATCTGTGGTGATCTTCTCATTCTCTTCATAGTCGAAGTGTGCAACTCCGAAGAAAGCTAGCTCCCTCACTTCGTCCTTGAACCAGACAGTTGTCAAGTGCTTGATGCGCACGTCCCTGTTGATCTCAATGTAATGGATCATCTTGTAAGTCTAGTATAGGCAGTACTCCTCAGGCATCTCCTTAAGCATTTGTTCATACTCCTCCAAATATTACAGTGGAATGTACTCTTTGGAGAACTTGGAAAGAAGACCGATTTATGTCTTCATCTGGATTAGACTGCGGTTGTACATCAGAACATTATCTGGCTTGCGGTACTCTACAAACTCACTGAAGATAAACTCACTCTCCTTCTCATGCGGCTTTATATACCCTTGGATAAGTTCGATGTTTTGCGTCTTGACATTAGATTTCATGATGCCTCTCAGTTGCTTTTCGTTAACTAATTCCAATCCCTTGTCTCTGTACTTGATGATAGCCACCTCAGCAGCTGCATTTTGGTGGACTCTGAAGACTTAGTTTTCCTCTTCGCTCTTTTGGTTACAGTGGAATGTGTAATTTTTAGGGCGATTGTCGAGGTTATCGTTGCTGAGTCCGTGCTTGAAGCTGGGCACGATAGACTCGAAATATTTGATGTGGTTGTATTTGTTTTCGTTGAAGTTAGGGTGGGTGTTTTGTGCAAGCTTGCGTGAATCCAAAAAGAAGTTTGGGATCTGCTTTCGAAACTAAGGAGTAATTGAGACCTGTGCGATGCCATTCGCTTTGCTCTTATACAATACTTTACCCTATCCTCCTTCAAAGAAGCATAGCTAAGGAATCTGCAACCTGAAGTAAATCTTTTGGTCCAGGCTCGAAATCAATTGATAAAACTTGCGCATCTTGGCACCATCGATATTAAAGACCGAACTTGATTGTTTTAGGAACTCACGGCCTTTCTCCTTGATCTCATAATTCTCAAGACAGATGTCACAGAGGCAGTATTTACTCTCTTCTGGAGCATTGAAGAAGGAAAACACGGTATTTTCAAGTGCTACTAAGCCATAGTTTTTCTCTACATTGTGTTTAGCTTCTGCAGGTTTTTATTTTGACATCTATAATTATACGGGAAATCATGAGCTGATTGTCGCTGCCTATCAGTGATTGTTATTTGGGTTAATGCAATAATGAGCTGGACATAGAGTTATCATAAATCACACCTTTTTCCGTTTCACATACTACTCAATCACCTTCTAGAACAGCTCTTCAACTCCCTCTCCCGTCAATGCTGATGTTTCATGATAGAGGCAATTCTTCCGCTCGGCGGCCTTCAGCTCTCCTTCATCCTTGGAGACCCTTCTGTCATCGATCAGATCTTTCTTATTACCGATCAGGCCTAAATGAAGATAGCGTTACATAGAAGCATGCCTTCTGCCTTGACTTTTTCCTCAAGCTCGCCGAGCCAGTAGTCGATGCCCTTGAAACTTTCGGGGTCGGTGAGGTCGAAGACGAGGAGTGCGATTTCTGCATCGCGGTAGTATAAAGGCATGATGGATCTGAAGCGCTCATCTCCGGCAGTATCCCAAATGTTGAGCTGGATTTCCTCTCCAGTTTTGGTCTTTATCTTCTTTTATTGGTAGGCGCCGGCCAGCGTGGGCTCATGCACCTTTTTGAACACACCCTCCTTATATCGCATGGTAATTGATGTCTTACCCACTGCTGCGTTACCGCAGAGGACCAACTTAACTGCCTTCTTGGCAGCCGTCGGCTTCTGCAACACCTTCAGATTCTTATTCTAGGCCTCACCTTTTTATTTACCTTGAGCACAACCCATTCAATTTATAATAATCATTTCTGTAGAAAAATAATCCACTAAACTTTCACATCGCAAACCTTACCCAATCATCCCCTTCCATCCTGCCATCTTGTCGTATCATTGAATAATAGGGTGTATGATAGATATAAAAAATATAGAGCTACTGGGGTTCGAACCCAGGACCTTTTGCGTGTAAAGCAAACGTGATAACCAACTACACCATAACTCTAAGCCATCATTCACTGCAGATTTCATCCTAAAAGCAATTGCTATAGTCCAAACAACTACATATAAGCATAATCATCATCATTTGGAACCGTCGCTCTACTATATCCTTCGGTACCCCTTCCTGGCATTGTAACGCACGAATAATAGGAGCGCGCATATCGATACGATCAGTATGCAACCGATGGTGATCTTGTAGCTTTGGCTTGTTCGAGAAAGATGACCCCATATGGTGATTATCTCGATGGGTCGATAATAGATCTCTTGCCCTGTGCCTGTGATTGCCTTCACTGCCACAAATGACGAATGGTGGGTCAGCTCATGCGTGAAAGTAACGATAGGGTTTGATTCATTGTATTGGATGGGTTTTAGGGCAATTGCTTCGGAGGTTTGCATGGAGTCGATCGAGAAGAAACTAGAAGGACATACCAACTGAGAATAAAGATCTTCGAGTTTGGTTGAGCTCATGCTGTAGTACCTGATGCCAAGGCAATCCCCGCTATTACATAGAACTTGCGAAAACTTTAGAGTTGCTTTCTTAGAGTCAGTAAGTTCATACTAAATCAATCCTTTTCCTCCAGCCTTGAGAAGCTTTGCTTTAGGCTTTTAATCTAAAAATTTGAGATTTATTGCCAAAGTCGAAGCCTAATCAACCGCCTTTATGTTTATGTAAAAACTACCAGCCTTGGATACTTTGATGAAATCTTAGAACTTAGGGTCTTAGGTGAGTTCAACTTCGTTTTGGAACTCTCCCTTTACAAAGCCTTAATATTCGAAAGAGTAGGAGAAGAGAGGCTCGCTCTCATCGCATTTTCTTATCTGGGTATGGATGAAGCCCGGCGAACTGACTTCCACTAAGAAGTTAATCTATTCTTTTGCGTGGAGCGTAAAGGGGAACTCATGGTCGAATGGCAGGATGATTAGCTCTTGGTGGTTGATACCTATGGAGATGACTTCGGGTTTGGGACTAGGGTTTATAAGGTCTATTTATAAATAGTTTTTCTCAGGCAGGGAAAGAAGGTATGAGGGATTTGGAGTTTTCTTGCGGATTTTCGGAATATCTAAGTGAAACTACACCCGATTCTCCTCTTCACCTTCACCCTCAAAGTAGAATGATGAGAAATTGAGTCCACTTAAAATGCTTTCCTCCCTAGCAGAGAGCGATAGATAGATGTGGGATTGGCTTATCTCGTTTTCATAGTAAAACTTAAATGGAACGTTCGGCTACAAGACTATGTCAGTGATAAGCCCATCCTGTAGCTGAACTTGGTTCTCACCAGATGAATAAGTGATTGAAAAAGTGGCCCCCACCTTGAAGCTTTTGCTCGATATCGTCATATGGTATGACCCAAAGGTGTTTGAGTACTCAAATGAGCCAAAGCTTGCCACTCCGTTTTGTGATGACGGCTGGCTATCAGAGTAGGTATAGGATTTGGGGATGAAAAAGTGTATGCTTTTCTTGCCAGTTTAAGTTGATTTGATGAGGTTTACCTGTTGATTGTTGGTGAACTGGACTTCGATATCTCCTTCCAGGACATGGATGTTAACCGATAGGTCTTCTTTTTTGATGTGCGTGATAGAGTACATGGCATACTCGCTGGGATCGACGAAATCAGTGATTATTTCATGCTCCTTGAGCTCAGTCTATGAGTTGATGGTGTTGAGGTGCAGCATTATTGTGCATGGCTCAACCGCGTGGAATTTAAAGTAGTACATACAGTCCTTGCAAGGCTGCTAATAGAATTACTCATATTTCTTTACCAATTGCTTACCGATTTACAAGGTCGATATGAATGTCTCCTCACACTCCTTAATCTTGTCGAGGTCGCACTTCTGAGCCAAGAAATAGGGGTATCCGCTTCTCCTAATGATCTTGAGCAAGAAGTTGAAAAATCCTTCCATTTGGTATATCTTAGTTTCATTCGCTTACAATTTAATTGTTTGATAGCTATTGACATGCAAAAGCTGGACTTATTTTCTATCTGTTGTGTATTCGATTGAAAATTTGCCATCTTCTATTCCCTTGGCGAGCATGCAAAGGTATATATTGCCATCTTATTACATGCCTAATTATTTTATCTTGGTCTTGATACGACTAATTTCAATCGTGGTCTCGCCATGATCGATAATAAAATCCATTTGCTATGACTCCTCTGGGCATCTTGATTGCTTTTATGAGATTATGTTAGCAACTATTATAAAATTTCCAAGAGTATGATAGGTGTATATCGTGATATATTCCTTTTACAGAGCGTACTTGAGATCGATGATTAGCTACCTTTCCTCTTTGTTTGTTAGTGCCAAGTTTATTCTTGTCCTTTAGGGCAGCTATATCTGATTATTAGACGCCATAATCTTGTAATCAGCATTGTTATTAAGACGGTTTGCTTTTAAACTTGGATCTCGGTATAGAGTTATCAAAACCACGCAATTAGGCCAGCACTGCTTTTTCAATAGCTCCTTATCGATCGTTATATGGTTGACAGTCCTAGGACTAGGTTTATTTTCGTCTAATTCTACCCTTGGGAAAGGCCATTCGGTAGGATTGAGGGATTTAGAATCGGATTTCCATAGTGTGTACATAATTCTAAGATCCTCCATCATCGTGGTGTAAAGAATGATAATGTTTTTATCAATGTGTTTGGGATGGAAGTAGAAGAAGGCATCACTGGCAATAGTCCCCTCGAGGTAAGATTGCCAAATACCGTCTTTGAGCTCGATGATGGAATAGCGCATCATGAGAGTGATGGTGATATCCACTTCAACTTCCATAAAATTCTTGAGAAGCAGGAAGATTTAGCAGCTTTACTGTCCCTCTTTCTTGCAGAGGTAAGCTGAGACCATCTTCAAGTCAAGATAGTCTGACTCACGATCGATCCATAGCATGTCAAGATTCTTCTCATCCCAAACGCGGTTGTTAGACAAGGCTAACATTATGGTCAGGTTGCCGTCCTTGAAGTTGTGAGTATAGAAGTTGAGGATGTAGTCTTCGCTCGGATCGAACTCAAAGATATACTCCCGAGTGGCATGAGGCTGTAAAGTTTCATAGTGGGCGACTGTAGGCTCTAGTCGAAGAACTGCCTTGGAGGATGAAGCAAGGAGAGTGAAATGGGTCATTTTTTTCTTAGTAAGGTCTGTCTTCTTGACAGTGATAATGAATTTGAGACTCTTGATTTAGTCCTTGGTGTATGCGATATACCCTTCAGAACTAAGACTGGTGCTACTCTCATCAGGTTCCTCATCGCCATTGTAGACGAATAGGTTAAGATGGTTAAGAGGAGCAACTAGATTAAATGAAACATCCGTCTTTTCCTTTAGCTTATACTTGAAGAGGATTTCTTCTTCGTCTTCCTCGATTCGATAGCTGAAGGCAATTCCATCATCGAGGTGAATATACTCATCATCTTCTTCGATCACAGTGATCATGAATTCCCCTGATTCTAACCCTTATACGTTGATGATGAACTCTCCATCTTTTTTGGGGGTGTAGGCAAATGGATGAAGGTAGTTTCCACTTCTTTCGTTGCATGCGGAATCTGGCGTTTCACATTTCTCTTTGGAAGCTGCATAAACGATCACATTTGGACTGTTGATTGCTATTTCAAATGCCTTATTAGCCTTCACCTGTTTTTTGAAGTATATGTTTTCTTTCTATTTTATCTTCGTTTTGGAATTTTTATTGAGTGGAACATACTAAATGGACTTTTTGGTTGCGTCTGGGGTGCTACTGACATAGAGATAAGTTGAAACATCACCATCTGCAGTAAGTTTAGTCTTGCATCCTTGTTTTGCAGAACAATTTGAATTGCTTAGTGTGATGTGGGTCTTGTTATTCGGTAAAAAGTAGACCTGATCACTATCCTCAGCTTTATCATCCGGAAGCAGCTAATACTAAATAGACTGGCCTTTCTTGAGATTGAAGTAGGTTCTTTATGATAAATCGATTTCTTGAGTCAGAGCCTCATTGATGACAAAGCTAATCATCGTCATCTTTTCATCCTTTCCCACTATTTCCAGCTCGAGCTAATCATAATCTTCACTTGGTTTCTTGAATGTTATGCTAAACTCAATGCTTTTTTCTTTCCCAAGGGGAGCGATTGAATATTATGATAAGATTTCTGTTGAATTGCCCTTCACTCCACTCAAGATGACCATAGTGTCTGTTTCAAAGGCCAAATCATCGAGTTTTGTCAGCATGCAGTCAAGTCTAAAATCGCTTTTGGGCATATTGAGGCCGATGACTGATGATGAGTGCTTGTTGGTGTAATCCCTTAGCATCTAATCAGAATACACTATCCTCTTTGGCACGTTAGCGATAGATACGTGTGCACACTTTCGTGATTCTTCCTTGATATCGATGTAAAGATATCCCTTTTCTTCATTCGCAAAAAGGAAGTACAGCTTATTGCCTGAGCCTCCCCTATCGAATGGACTCGAAGCATACATCGAGACATCTTCTTGAAAGTTTTTATTCTATGGATCGTTGCACGTGATGAAGGCGACCATGTGGTCATTTGATTATTAAAGTGTGAAGAGTCCTTGGCTGAGCTGGCCATTGTTGATTCTGTTGATTTCAGGTTGGTAGATGACCCACGAAACATCGCAGGGAGTCTTAGCGCACTAAAGATTGAGAGTGATGCTGCTCTCCTCTACTTCCTCGATGACGCATATGCCATTCTCGGTCTTCAGTTTACATGAGTGGGTTTGATTTTACGAGTTAAAGGAAACTGTGAGATGGTTTTCCTTGATGGCTGAATGAGCCTTTTTGCGCTTAAGGAGGAAAACGAGTGGCTTGCCGACTTCAACATTGTAGAGGGTATAGTTAGTTGATGCATCATTACTGCTCGTGAAATGGCTTGACTATACAACGGTCTTATCCTTGCCGCTTCGCCCAAAGGTATCCCCTGTGGCAAAGGTGGCAAGTAAGAGTATTGATACCACTGCGCAAATCTTTTTGCAGATTATCATTTATCGGATCTAAATATTATATACTCTGGCATCAGGCAGGGCCTACTTCAAATATCTCATCATATATTGGCTGGATGATGAAATGGCCTTGGAGATCCACTATTTATAATTATATTCGAATGAATGTCCCCAATTCACTTCATACGTTGGCCTCGCAGATCGTAATATGGATTGAAGGAGTCAACCATACTCACAAGGAAGCTGCCTTCCAGCAAATCAAACGCAAATTACTAAGGGAGGACATTAGAAAGATGAGCAAGGGCGGCTTTGCATCCGTCAATTCTACCTATGATAACGACTCCACATGCTCCCTCTCCAACTTTAATAGCATCTCTGACTTCCGTCCCCTCCAGCAGAACTACACTTCAGTAAAAATCCTCGATTATGATTCCCTTGGCATGGGGGAAGACCTTCGCCAAAGTCGATCAAAAAAGATAGAAATCAGTACTTCTCAATTGTTCGTTAAGGAGGATTTTTTGGAGAGTTGGATGGTGCGTCAATCTGCCTACCAACTGTCAGCTGACGATTACCCATTCTCGGATTACGCTCTTCGTAAAATTACAGCCTACCACGAGGAGGCTCTCAACACCGTGCGAAAACTTACATTCTCCCAATACTGCAAACAACACCTCCGCAGCAAGGTCGGCTTCTTTGGCAACAGCACCGACCCTCTGAAATATAAACGCACGATGATCAGTCGTAGTTTGACCAATTTGTAAGGCAGTTCTAACTAAATCGCCCTGGAGGCCTTCGAGCATCTGTTGCGGGCAGGGGGAGATCAGGAATCTAGCAGAAATTACCTCTATTAGATCAGTCAGTTGATCGATCTGGCGAGGCGTGGAGACGATTCAATCAGAGAATAGATCTTTCTGCAAGTCATCAAGCAAGCTTCCTCTTGCAAGTTGATTTACATGAGAATCATGTGCACTCTCTGCTGTGCCATCAAAGTCCCCACTCGTCTCTACGTTCCCCTCCTTAATTACTTTTACGAGGAGGATACTATCTTTAGTAACTTTCCCAAAGAGCTCCTAAACTACTGCTTCTACCACACCATCAAAAGTAGTTTTTTTTTCATTTAGACTTTGACAGGGACCGATAGTATAGTCCTTCCCTTTTTGAGATTTACTGCTCTTTCCACGCTGCCAAAGTTCCGCTAATAGTGAGATTCCCTCGGGAGAAGGCCTTCTTCATTGAGTCATATACGACTATCGAGGAACTCATGAGTGAAATTATATAGTTTTACTGCCTTGATAGTTCGATTGAATACTTGCTGGAAGTGAATGGCTTTTTGATGGAAAGAGGCAATTTGCTTGATAACCTCAACCATTATTGCCAATCCTAGGAGGAGGATCATAAGTGGAAAGAATATCAAAAGTTTAGAGGATTATTCGGTGTAGTTGCATTGAAAAACATGGAGGAGAGCAAGAACTCGGCTAGATGTCGCACCATCATGTACAATTATTGCGCAAGCCAATACCTTAGAGGAGTGTATCCTCTCTCCAGCAACGAAGTAGTCTCCATAGCCGCACTCAAAATGCACTCCTAACTTTCCGATGAAAACAAATATCTATTCTAGTACAGCAATCTCATCAGCAAGCGAAAATTGGCCGGAATTAATTCAACTGAAAAAGATAACTACAAGAAGCACATACTAAAGTAGTACTTCAAAGTGCGACACCTGAGCAAGATGTAAGCAAGAGAGGGTATTTTGGCCATCCTGTCCAAGAGCAAAGGCTACTGCACGCATTTCTTCAAGAGTATGGTAAGAGTGGAGA
This sequence comes from Nymphaea colorata, assembly GCF_008831285.2. NCBI lineage: Eukaryota > Viridiplantae > Streptophyta > Magnoliopsida > Nymphaeales > Nymphaeaceae > Nymphaea > Nymphaea colorata. Next base: position 378 of record NW_022204756.1, on the reverse strand, counting down.
ATTTTGATGAGAATATGGGTTGGATAGGAGTGCAGCGAGGCATGTTCATCATGGTAGAGCAGACTACTGGTCGAATCATGCGCACCATACCCTTCAACACAATTCAAGAATGGGGAAAAACCGATAAGGAATTATGTCTCAGTGTGGATTCGATAGGGAAGTTGCATATCAGGTCACCCCAAGTTGATGTTCTCACTTCTGTCTACCAGACCTATACCGACTACCACTCAACAATACTCAACTCGCTTTGATATCTCCCCTTTTTCCATCTTTACTTTTTAATAAAAATATGGCTTATCTATGATGGGGTTGGGGTTGGGGTTGGGGTTGGGGTTGGGGTTGGGGTTGGGGTTGGGGTTGGGGTTGGGGTTGGGGTTG